>NC_056750.1:431859350-431876850 GCF_019279795.1 Protopterus annectens | reverse complement strand
TGATTCAGGATAGTTTTCAGGATTTTGGGTTCCGGATTATTAAATTCAGGATTGTGATATTTCAGGATTCTGAAGTGACACTATATATATATATATATATCAAATCAACATACTGGAGTAATCTATCCTGTTTGATGTACTGAAACTCCTCATGAATCATACTGTATAATAATTTATCCTGTACTTATTGTCACTTTTCTAGTGTAAATACCTACTCTATTTTATTATTACTTATTGTATTTTTTATTGAAATCCTTTCTTTTACTATGTAACAACATTAATTTTAATTTCTATTTGCTACTACTGGAGCTTTTCTCCCCGGGCCTCTACTGAAAATGGAAATATATCCAGTTAGTCTAGCATGGTTAACAAATGTAAAATAAAAAAAAATATATATATATATATATATATATATATATATATATATATATATATATATATATATATATATATATATATATATAATATATATATATATATATATATATGTATATACATATACACACACACATATATACATGCAGATTTTCAACATATGAAATGCTAATGTTCTCATAACATTTTCCTAACTTTAGACTTACCCGATGACAAAATCATAATTCAGGCTTAAAGGCTAATTATAATCAGACCAAGAGTTAAAAACCCATTTACAAACTCAAAACAAACAAAGAAAAAAATTTGCTGAAATGCGCCACAGTACTTATATTTGCAGCAAAAGGGAAACAGGAAGTACAAAGTGGGCCGTTCCTTATCTTATGTAATAAATAACAAGAATGTTTTGCATCTTTTTATATAAAATATACTGATATCCCCAGTTCCTACTGTTATATGGATGTATGAGTACTACTTGTCTTCATTATGTGCTGGTTTGGATGTGAAGAAAAGCACACAAAGTAGGTAAACTTAAGAATGCATCTGAGGGGGTAGGTAATCCCCAGTATCAATGCCAAACAGCTGCATTCAAGCAATTGGCAAGCCTCTGCTTACCAGCACAACACAATATCTGTATCAGCAACACCATAACCTGACTTGGTTTCTAAACAGATATAGAGTTATTGAGTGTAATTAACTGCAAATGCAAGAAGTACAATTAAAATATAGATGCATATCCAGCTATCACCAAGTATCATAATTCAACTGATTGACTAAGCCATTTTTAAGAAAAGACTGATCTGTAAATCAGTTTCAATGAATGAGTACCAACCTACAAAATTATTTTCCCAGACGTTACCCAACCTCAGAGTTGGCTATAAGTAAATGTGTGCAAGCAGCAAAAAACACCATTGTCTGTGTGTGTGTGTGGGGGGGGGGGGGGTTGGAGGTAACTGCCTGTCATATATAGAAGTTATGTACTCACCATAACGTTCCATCTGAGCAGGTAACTTCATTTGTCAGCAACCTGTGGGTTACGGATCCCATACGGATCCGAGCCAGCAGCATACCACGCTAAAGATCCGAGCTCCAAGCTCCACCCCCTTACCCATACTATCCTGCAACCTCCTTCCAATCCACAGATCGCGTTTGCCACCTGCACAAACAACAAAACACACTAACAACCTGAGAAAAACCTGATTTGGAGACAAACAAAACTCGAGCATCCAAACCTTGAGTTCAGCTAAATAACTATTCAGGTTAGGGGGAAGGGGGGGGAGGGGGACGGTTGCTGACAAATGAAGTTACCTACTCAGATGGAACGTTATGGTGAGTACATAACTTCTATATCTGAAGTAGTTAACTTCATTTGATCAGCAACCTGTGGGACAGAGTCCCCAACTACCCGAAATCTTGGGAGGTCCTCAAAGAAGAATATTCCAGAGCACTGCAGAGCCAAAAGCAGCCCTTCCTCTAGACACCAAATCTAGCTTATAATGAGAAATAATGGTGAGAGAGGACGCTCAGGTAGCCGCCGAACTAATGTCATACTGGGAAACTCTAGACCAGAATGCAGCAGATGTTGCCATAGAATGCGTAGAATGAGCATGAACTCCCATTGGTTCTGACAAGCCAGATTCCCTATAAGCTAAGAGAATACAACTCGAAATCCATCTGGCGAGAGTTACTTTAGAAATCGGTTTCCCTAGAAAAAGTTTTGCAAAGGAGACGAAAAGTTGGTCAGATTTACTAAAGACAGCCTTCCTGTGTAAATAAAAACGTAACCGTCTGTGAACATCCAGTAAATGAAGTTTATACTCCCCCTTGTTCTGGTAATTAGGGAAAAAAAACTGGCAAATTAATGGATTGATTAATGTTCATCTCGGAAGCCACTATGGGAAGAAAAGAGGGATTCGTCCTGAGAGATACCCTGTCCTTGTGAAATACAAGGTATGGAGGTTTGATAGAAAGAGCCTGAAGCTCCGACACTCTTTTTGCTGAGGTAATGGCTACCAAAAAAGCTGTCTTCCATGACAAGAACTTCAGATCAATGGTGCAGGTTCAAACGGAGGCGATACTAATGCCTGAAGAACTAAGGTCAGGTCCCACGGTGGAGAAGAATTTCTGATAGGAGGCCTCAACAGAAAGGTACCTTTTAGAAAGGCCTTACAAATTCTGGTAGCAGCAAGAGAACCAAAGTTGTCCCCAATATGAAAATGGGAAATAGCAGCCAGCTGAACCTTTACAGTAGATGAACTGGCCCCCTGCTGAAAAATATGAGACAAGAATTCTAGAACCGCTGGAACAGGAGCAGTAAAAGGATTCAAGTTCTTATGTGAAGCCCAAATGGAAAAATGTTTCCATTTACTATTGTAAATCTTCCTGGTAGAGGGCTTATGTGCCACCACCAGAATGGACTTGACTAGGTAAGAGATACTGGGAGTCCTGGCAATTTAGGGAACTGGATTAGCCAAGCTGCGAGCTTGAGCTTGTCCAGATTCGGAGGGGTCATTCCCAAGGGGTGAGAGATCAGATCCAGAATGGGATCCAAGATCCAGAGAGGAGCTATGAGATGAGACAGTAGGCAGGGGAACCAGACTTGGCGAGGCCAGAATGGGGCTATGAGGATAATCTTGCTCCCCAACCGACGAGCTTTCTACAAACATTTTGTCATCAGCGGAAGTGGTGGATATGCATAAAGAAGACCGGGTGGCCAAGCATGGACTAGAGCATCTCTGGGGGCTTCCCCTAAGGGAGGAATTAGAGCAAAAAACTCGCTGCACTTTGCGTTGGAAGGTGATGCGAAGAGATTGCAGCAAGGCTGACCCCACTTGAGGAAGATCTGTTCCGCTACGGAAGAGTTTAGAGACCACTCGTAAGGGGAGAGAATAGCTCTGCTCAATTTGTCCACCAGAATGTTGGACCGACCCAGAATGTGCGTCGCTAACAGGAAGTGATTGGTGGAGATCGCCCATTCCCAAACTCTCATGGCCTCTCGGCAAAGACGGTAGGACCTGGTCCCCCCCTGTTTGTTGATATACCAGACCACTGACATATTGTCTGACTGGATCGCAATAGTCCCCGGAGGAAGGAAGGCATGAAGGGCCTGCAATGCTAAAATGACCACCCTCATCTCCAGTACATTTATATGCAGAACGGTCTCTGTATGAGTCCACATGCCTTGGACAGTCCTTTCTGCACAATGCCCCCCCACCCTAGGCGGGAGGCATCCGTGGTCACTGTGGCCTGGAGTAGGGGCACAACAAACGGTCGTCCTTCCCGAAGGTCACGGGATTGGAGCCACCCCATGAGGGAGTCCCTGCAAACCCTGCTGAGGGGGATTGGCAAGTTTAGTGGATGATGTAGAATGGACCACTGAACTTGCAAAGTCCACTGTAAAACTCTAATGTGCAGGCGGAGCAGGAGACTGAAGAAGTGTTAGTGCATGTAGATTCATGTTGTGAAGTCTGTCTGGAGTTAGGAAAGCCTTGACCTGAAGGGAATCTATCCTGGCCCCTATAAAATCTATAACCTGAACAGGTTGAAGGAACGGCTTCTTGACATTTATAGTGATCCCCAACTGGGGTGATAAATGGAGGAAGAAGTCCCTGGCTAGAGAGAGTAGATGCCTGGTGGGGGTGGTGAGGAGCCAGTCGTCTAGGTACGGGAAGACCTGTATGCCCTGGAGCCTCAGGTGGGCCGCTACAACTGCCATGACCTTGGTGAACACCCTGGGGGCTGTGGTGAGACCGAAGGGTAGGACCCTGAACTGGTAATGACTGGCCCCTAGCCGAAAGTGGAGAAACCTCCTGAACTGTCTTGTCCATGAGTATATGGTAGTACGCATCCTTGAGGTCTATGGAGCACATCCAGTCCTCCTCCTGCAAGAGGGGCAGGATGAATTGGAGCGTGACCATCCGGAATTTCTCCTTGGCAATGAAGAGGTTCATTGTTGACTTGACAGGTCGAGAATTGCCCTTAAGTCCCCCATCTTTTTTGGCACCAAAAAGAACCTGGAGTAGATGCCTGATCTGGACTGGTCTGGGGGCACATGCTGGATGGCTCTTTTTTCTAACAGCTTTTCTATTTCCAAAGCCACGGCCTCCCTTTGAGTGGGAGGAACATCTGGGAGGTTCCTTGAGTAAGGGGGCTTGTTTATGAAGGGGATTGAATAGCCTCTGGATATTATCTGAAGCACCCAGCAATCTGTCATGATGGACTCCCACTGAGCCAGGTGCCTTGATAAACGTCCCCTGACTGCCTCCAGAGGGGAGCAGTCAGGCAACCCCTCAAGGCTGCTGCACGGGTCGGTCGGAAAAGGGTTCCCGTGACCCGAAGTTCTTCAGAGCCCCTCTGCCTCTGGGCCGGCGTCCACCTTGTCCTACTTTGCCTCTGGGGGAAAAGGAGTCCTGAGCGTTCCGGGCCTGCTGAGATTTCCAGAACCACATCTTCTTCTGCCCTCGCTGGTTCCTGGAGAAGGACCTTTGAGGGGTAGAAAAGCGGATTCCGACGGCTGACAGCATTTTCCCATCTTTCTCGCACTGGACCAGCGTCTCGCGGACGGTCTTCCCAAACAGGATAGAACCATCAAAGAGTGCATTCGCGAAGGACGCCTTGAAAGGTTCTGAGAAATCGCAAAGCCGAAGCCAGGCATGACACCTTAAGGCATTACCAGACCTGCTAGCTCTAGCGGCTCCTTCCGTGGCGTGGGAGAGTAGCCACATAGATGTATTTGACACTGATATGAAAGTGGCCACACAAGCCGAGAAAGTCCGTTTATCCTCGGCCGACATGGATTCTGGGGGAGACTCAGCGTACCCTTTAACCAGGTCCCTCTGCAGTCTAATAACATGGGCCAAGTAATTCAGCGCCCTAACAGAGAAGGTAGCTGAAGGGAACATCTGCTTTCCAATACGGTCCATTGCCCTTGACTCCTTGTCGGGGGGGGTGGACTGAGGAACTGTCCTGAGCTAGTTCCATTTTGGTGGTCGCTGCCACCACCATGGCATCTACTGGGGAACCCTTGCTCCATTAAGCTTTGTCTGTAGGGGAGCTCAAAATCTTGTCGGGCCTCCTGGGGATAGGCTCTGCTGTGTCCGGTTCCTTCCACGCCCTGGTGGTAATCAGGTCGACCATAGGGTCGGCCGGGGGGGGGACAATCAAGAGGTAGATGGGCCTGTGTCGATCACCTCCAGGAATACTGACTCATCCGAGGAAGGCTTTTTGGTGGACCCCCCTTTGGTGGAGCATTTCCATAATGTCTCCGAAGGAGACGTCATTGGGGGGTGACTTGGGGGAACCTTCCCCTTCCTCCAAATCGGTATCCTCAGTAAGGGACTCAGGGGAGTCCAAGTGCCTCCTTTTGCACAGGTGTTTTTGAGGAATTTCCTCAGGGGGACTGTCCGAGGGGGGCTCACCAACAGATTTGTGTTCCTCCAGGGGAACTGGCTGGGGCATTAATGACACAGGCTGTCCCTGGGACTGGAAGATGGAGGACAAACCGAGCTGCAAGGGAGCGGGGGCGGATCCTGAGGACAGAGTGAGGGGTCTCGATCCTCTAGAGAGAACCCACTCCACAACATAAAATGCCGAAGGGGAACCGGCCTCTCTAAGATAGGTGGCCGGCACCCTCAGATCCGACGGAGAAATCGGGAGTCGGAGCCGAAGAGCTCGGATCTGAGTGGACGGTGTGCTCCAACCGTAACGGAGCCAAAGAACACTTCCGAAAAGGGATCCGATAGGCTTGAGGGCATGGCCGGCGTCTTGGTAGTGATAACTATCAGCGCAGACTCCCTGACTCCGAGGCTCCTCGAATCTGAAGACTCCGAAACCCGGTAGTGGATCGGAGAAGGAGCTATTGGGGCAAACAGTGGAGCTGAACTCCCCCCCAGAAGGGGGGGGGGAGGCAGCAACACTCCCATCTGCAGCTGAGTCTATAAAAAGCGATGCATCATCCGGTCCATATCTGCCTCTGAGAGGCTTCTAGTAGATCTGGACGAGGTCGCCGAAGCCGGTTGGGAGGGCCGAAGCGACGACCTCGAAGATGGTCAGGCCTCCGGCTCCAGAGAAAAGTGTGGAGAATGGAACCGTGGAGAGGAAGGCTTGGAAGTCCTCAATGGGGAAGGGAGAACCTTGGCGGGAGGGGCCGAGGGGTCCAATTCGGCCCGCTGCTTGTGGCTTCTCTCTCTGTCCCTTTCTGTCCCTTTCTCTTTCTCTCTCTCTCTCTCCCTTCTCTCTTTCCTATCTTTTTTCACCTCTCGATCTCCCTGGGATGAGGTGGGAGGGTGAGTCCTAGCCAGGGGAGGAGGACCAGATGGTTGGGCAACCACAGCCGTGGTTGTCGCTACCGAGGGAGAGGAGGAAGAAGAAGCCGATTCGGTGGGTAGAAGGCTCGCCAGGATCAGCTTATTCTTCCTGTCTCTCAAAGCTGCACAAATTTGGCGGCCTGTGGAAAGATGGGCCACCCCCAAGCAAAGAAGACACTGAGTGTGACCATCCGCTGGCGACAGCTTATGGCCATACTCAGTGCACTTAGAAAAAGTAAGTTTTTGGCTATCAGCCATACCACACACTCACACGTACACCTGAAGAGAAAGGGGCCTACTGGTGATAGAGCTATGAAGAATAAGGGGGATATAGAGAAAGTAATAAGAAAAGGAATATCTATCCCAATAGAAAAATACTACACACACATAAATAACTAAGTACCCAAAGTTTTAGCTATAAAACTGTAAAATACTTAACTTGCCTGGAGCTCGAGGAATCCTGTGCTTGGCAAAACCGTGGCAAAAGAAATCTGGGGATTGGAAGGAGGTTGCAGGGTAGTATGGGTAAGGGGGTGGAGATTGGAGCTCGGATCTTTAGCTTGGTATGCTGCCGGCTCAGATCTGTATCGGATCCGTAACCCACAAGTTGCTGATCAAATTAAGTTAACTACTTCAGATATATTATTTTCCCCAAGCCCTACTTTTCTGACGTCACAAATGGCCCATTCACACCCTGGAGGTAAAACATCTATGGTCCATTCACTTAACTCCGGTGGGAGCAAAGGGAACCAGGAGTGGCAGCTGTCATTTTTCTATCATGGATAGGGGCCTCTCAACCTAAACCCTCCTCATGTCTGCTTGTAAGCCCTACAACTGTTTCTCATAGAAGGTGACTTCATGGTACCCAAAAATGCCAGCACCCTTGCAAGGGGTGTTCTGCCGCAGCTAAAGCTTGCTAGACAAACTGTTACTAGGGATATATCGGTACTCTTGCAGGTGATGCCAATTAAATGAGTCAAGTCAACTACCTCCCTCCAGGATGGGCATGCTGGCAATGGCTGCTTACATCCATTCATCCTCCTCTTCCCAGGTCTTCCATCTCCTTGCCACTAGTCGAACATGGGTTCAGCTGAGGAAAAACACTGAGCCAGTCTCCATATGAAACACTATGAAGATAAAAGTCCCTCAGGATATTAAGTTTTTATGAACAGGGACTCTATTTAATATACCAAAACAAAAGTTCAGTTAAGACCTAAGTGGAATGCACTGCTGTAAGAAATAATAAAAAATGGAATGTACTGCTGTAAGAAATAAAAAGAAGTTATGTACTCACCATAACATTCCATCTGTGTTGTCGATCTTCATTCATTCTGGACAGTTGGGAATCTGGTTCCGATCCTCGGAACCAGCTCAGCCGTTATACAGCTCGTACCAGCCAAAAAACTCTCGAGCCAAGTCTTTACCCACAATGCCACTGTGTATGTTACCTCAGATCGAGTTTGCAAATTACAGCAAGATAAGGTATATATCATAAAAGAGAAGCCATGTCCAAGGTAAATACCCTAATGTCAGCCCAGAACAACGGTACAAATCTCCAGAAAATCTTGAAGGAGGGGGAAGGAGGGTGGGATGTCAAAAATGAACAAAGATCGACAACACAGATGGAACGTTATGGTGAGTACATAACTTCTTTATCTGATGTTGTCAATCTTCATTTATTCTTGAAGGTTGGGACAGAGTCCCCAGCTACCTATACCTTGGGTGGCCTTATGGAAGGATATTCATGAGAACCATACAGCCAAAGGATGCTCTTCCCTTGGAGACCATATCCAATTTGTAATGAGTGATAAATGTATGAGGCATTGCCCAAGTTGCAGCTGCACATACTTCATCCAGAGAGGCCTTGGAGTGAAAAACAGCTGAAGCGGCAATAGATCTGGTTGAGTGAGCCCTTACAGGCATAGGTAATTTACAATTGTTTTGTTCATAAATAAAAGTAATACAATCTCTTAACCACTTAGATAGGGTCACCTTAAAAACAGGTTTACCCATCCTTGGTCCTGAAAAAGAGACAAACAGTTGGTCTGAAGTTCAACAATCCTTAGTACTGTCAAGATAAAATCTCATCTGTTTGTGGACGTCTAACAGGTGCAGACAGCATTTGCCCTTGTTAGAGAAATTTGGAAAGAAAACTAGTAAATCAATGGACTGATTGATGTTTGACTCGGATACCACCTTAGGAAAGAATGAAGGGTTAGTCTTCAAGGACATTCTGTCTTTATGGAATATTATGTGTGGTGGATTTGCACAAAGTGCCTGTATTTCTGAAACTCTTCTAGCAGAAGTAATGGCCACTAGAAAAAGAGTTTTCCCGGAAAGAAACTTGAGATAACAAGTAGCAGCTGGTTCAGAGGGAGGCAACACTAAATACTGCAAAACAAATGTAAGATCCCATGGGGGCAATAGATCCTTGAAAGGGGGGTTGATACGTAGGACTCCCTTTAGAAATACTTTGCATAAGTGACAGGAAATTAAGGACTGGTCGTCGCAGCCATTGTGAAAATTAGAGATGGCTGCTAATAGGTTCACAGGTTCATACTAGGCTATCTGCCCTAGGGCATTTATAAGCCTAGCCAGAGTGTGTTTGGCTTTCGCCACCCATTTTAAATTAATTTTGCTATGCCCTTTTTCGAGGTTAGTATACTGTGCCTCTGTCTAACAGTGACACAGAAGTGAAACCTGGGGTAAACCTACGATCTCCCATCCACTCATCAAGATTCCTCTTGAAGAGAGTCAATGAGGGACTCTGCCTAACCTGGACTGGGATTTTATTCCAGAGTGAAGGGAGCCTCTGGGTTATGAATCTGTCCCTCCAGCATGTCCTATTTATTTCAGTGCTGAGGTTCAAGTCTCTCGAGCGTGTAGCTCGATGGGATTTGGATTTTCTGAGGTGCAGCATGTCCATTAATTCCGGGTTGGACATGGCTTTATACGTCAGGCACAGATTGCCTCTGAGCAGGCGGTATGCCACTGAGTAGAGCTGGAGTTTCTTTAACCAGGCAGCATATGGCATCTGTTTGAGCCCTTTGATCCTCTTGGTGAGGTACTTTTGGGGTCTTTCCAGTTGCTGCAGGTGTCTGGTAAGGTACATCCCAAAAGGGGCATTGTACTCAATTATGGGCCTGATGAGGGATGAGTAAAGAGGCATGATAACCTCCCCTGATCTAGATGTGAATCCCTTCATGATTAGGTGGGCTATATAAAATGTTTTTCTAACCACTTTGGCCACGTGGTTGTCAAATGAGAGATTGCTATCAACTTGGGTCCCCAGGTCCCTAATTACTTCTTCTGTACTTAATGGATTACCACCTATGTGGTAATTTGTGGGCACTTTGTTTTTGCCAAAGGGGATAACTATACACTTTTTGGCGTTTAGCTTGAGGCTATGGCTCTGGCACCAGTTGTCTGTTTCTATGAGGCCCTTTTGGAGGATGCTTGTGCCGGCTGGAGAGTCGATTATGGCGCCCAGTTTGCAGTCATCTGCGAACTTGGTGAGCCACAGTCCTTCCGTGTTGGCCTGTACCGCCGAAAAATATATACCGAACAAGAGAGGTCCCAGGACTGAGCCTTGTGGGATGCCACTTGTAACTGGTTTGGAGTCTGACATGGCTCCAGCAATTCTAACCATGTGGGTTCTGTCCTTGAGCCAGTTTGCAACCCATCTAGTGACATAGGGGTTTATATTTAAGCTGGTGAGCTTATCTATAATGCCCGAGTGGGGTATTGTATCGAAGGCTTTTGTGAGGTCCAGGTAGGCTGTGTGGACCACCTTCCCCTCGTCAATGGCCTTGGTGACTGTTTCAAAGAAATCAACCAGGTTTAAGAGGCAGGATCTGCCCTTAACAAAGCCGAACTGGGTAGGATCTAGTGTCTGTAGGTCCCCAATATCTTTATTTATGAGGTCCATGATGATCCTTTCCATAGCTTTGCAGACCAAGCTAGTCAGGCTTATGGGGTGATAGTTTCCAGGATCCGTTGAGGCACTATCTTTGTGGAGAGGGACCACTGTTGCTGTACGCCACTCTTTGGGTACATATCCTGTAGTAAGGCTGAGATTGAACAGTAGTTTTATGTTTGGGTTTAGCTCTTCTTGGAGTTCATGTAGGACGCAGCCCGGGACACCGTCTGGTCCCATTGATGCTGTGTTTTTTGCTTTGGAGAGGGCAGCTCTTACCTTAGCATCTGAGATGTCAGGGGGGCAGCACTCTGCTGGGATAGATATTTGCCCTTTCGGTGGGGAGTGGGGGGGGGGGGAGTTTGCGCTGAACCTGTCAGCTAGGATGTTGGCAATGTCTGTGGGTTCGGTGTATTTTTTGTCATTTTGGACTAATTCTGAGCATATCTGGGAATTCCCACCCAGGTTCCTAACATAACTAAAGAAAGCCTTGTGATTATACTTAGTGTCCTGTGCAATTTTTCTCTCGATGCTGGCCTTAGACGATTTTATGAGTGCCTGTAGTTTTTTGCTAATACTGATCAGAGATGCCTTCCCTTTTTGGGATTTTGCTCTGTCATGTAGTAGCTTCCTCCTTCTATTGTACAGTTTGTTTATGGCTGGGGTCCACCAGACAGGACGTCTGCCTTTGGAGGATTGGGTCTTGGTTTTATTTGGGATTGCATGATCCATGCATTCCTGAAGGTGTTCATAGAATGCGTTTATTAAGGATTCTGCAGTCTGGGCCATATTTTCCACAGGCCCGGGGGCTTTGAAGGATTCCACCTCGGTTTTGAGGAGTGTCAAATTTGCTTTAGATAAGTTTCTCACTGTGGTTTTCAGGGCAGGGGATGGAGTCGGGATGTGAATATCCAGTGAGATTAGTTTATGGTCTGATCTTACCAGTGAGAGATACACTTCTGGTCTGGAGCATAGAGTCCCCATATTGGTGATGATCAGGTCCAGTATGTTTTCCCCTCTTATGGGAGTGGTAACAAGTTGTTCCATAGCATTTGAGTTTATAAATTCTAGGAACCTTTGGGCTAGGGTGTTGGAGCTAGAGTAATGCTCCCAGTCTATGTTTGGGTAGTTGAAGTTGCCCAATATAATGGTGTTTGGAGAGACCTTCATATTTTCCAGTGTTCTCAGGAAGGCCGAGTGGGGTTCCTGGATTTGGGAGGGTGGAGTGTAGCAGGCTATAAACTGGAAGGCAGTTTTACCCACTGTTAGTTGCACATGGATAGTCTCTTATGCTTCGTGCTGTGCCACCAACCTGGAGGTGTGGGTATCTTTGACGAATATTGATACTCCCCCTCCTTTTGTGGTTCGGTCCAAGTTTTGGGGACGAAAAGCATGGTATGAGGTATAACCTGGTAGTGCTGGGGTGCAACTCAGATGGTTGAAGGAGCCATTCCCTAACTGAAGAGGTTTGCTAGAAAATCTAAAAATTTTTCAACCAGGGCTGAAAAAGGATCCAAATTATTCTTAGAAGCCCAAAGAGAAAAATCTTTCCATTTACTGGAATACAACTTCCTGGTGGATGGTCTATGAGAAGCCAGAAGAATTTTTCGAACAGGGGAAGTAATATTAGAATACCTGGTGACTAATGGAATTGGAGAAATCAAGCTGTGAGCTTGAGGGAGTGAGGGTCCGGGTGTGACAGCCCTTGGGGCTGTGAAAGAAGATCTGGAACTGGGTCCAGAATCCAAGGTTGATGAACCAGATGAGGCCAAAGGAAGGGAAACCAAACTTGCCTGGGCCAGAACAGGGCAATTAGGATTACTCTGGATCACATCCTCTGGGCTTTCTAAAGGAAAAGGGGAATGAGGGGAACAGGGGGAAATGCATAAAGGAGACCTGGGGGCCAATCAAGGAGGAGAGTGTCTCTCAGTGACTCTCCCTGTGGAGGGAGTAGGGCAAAATATGTCCTGCACTTGTTGTTTACTGGGGAAGCAAATAAGTCACAGCAAGGCTCGTCCCATTGACAAAATACTTGTTTTGCCACTTCAGGATTTAGAGACCACTTGTGTGACAGTAGGATGTGTCTGCTCAATGTGTCCACTATCATGTTGGAACTCACCAGGACATGCACTGCAACATGAAAGCGGTTGGAAGATATCACCCCATTGCCAAACTCTGAGAGCTTCCCGGCAGAGGGGTAGGACTTGGTTCCCCCTTGTTTGTTGATGTACCAGACTACCAACATGTTGTCTGACTGGATTGGAAACATCCCCAGAGGAAAAAGATTCTGAAAGGCTTGCAACACTAGGAGAACTGCTCTCATCTCCAGGACATTGATATGCAAGTAGGCCTCTTGAGGAGACCAAGTGCCTTGGACTGTCTTTCCCACATAATGCCCCCCACCCCATCTGGGGAGGCATCCATGGTCACTATGGCCTTGAGTTGAGGGGGAACAAAAGACCGTCCCATAAGGATCTCTTCTGACTCCATCCACCAAGACCAGATCTTTTTCGCAAGTTTCCATTATCAAGATTGGATGACTCAATGAGTGAGTAAGGATGGACCATTGCGAGGCAAGAAGCCACTGAAGTATTCTCATGTGAAACCATGCCACAGGAACTATGGTAACAGCTGCTGCCATGGAACCCAAGGTTTGAAGAACAAAAAGATCGGGCACTTTTCATTTCGATAAAATGGATTGGACTTAGTATCTTATCTTTAGTAGTCTGCGAAGGGGTAGAGAGGCTATGTAGGAGACAGTATCGAGTCATCCCCCGATGTACTCCAAGTCTTGAGTGGGGGACAGGTGAGACTTCTCGTAGTTCACTGTGATGCCTAGGGACTTGAAGATATGTATAATAAACTCTAAGTTCTTGATCAGTAGATGCCTGGTGGGGGTGATGAGGAGCCAGTCGTCTAGATAAGGAAACACCCGGAATCCATTTAATCTCACATGGGCCATGACAGCAGCTATACATTTGGTGAACACCCTGGGGACTGTGGTGAGGCCAAATGACAGTGCTCTGAACTGGTAATGACTGGCTCCTAGCCGAAAGCGGAGAAACCTTCTTGAGTGCTTGTCTATTTTTATGTGATAATACTCATTTTGAAGGTCTATAGAGCATATCCAATCATCTTTCTCAAGAAAGGGTAGAATACACTGAACCGTGACCATCCGGAATTTTGTTTGCTAGACAAACTTGTTTAGAAAGCTGAGGTGTAGTATTGACCTCCAGTTCCCCATCTTCTTTGGGACTAAAAAGAATCTTGAGTAAAACCTGGATTCTAAGTGGTCTGATGGGACTTCGTGGATGACTATTTTTTGTAGCAGCCTTTGTGTTTCTTTGGTGACTTGATCCATCTGATGGGGTGGAACATCAGGGATTTTTCTTCGAGAACGTGGAACTATGTTGAAAAGTATACTGTAGCCTCTGGCAATGATTTTCTGTACCCAAGAATCAGATGTTATTTGTCACCAGACTGACAGGTGTAGAGAAAGTCTTCCCCGACTGCTTTCAGAGGTAAGCAATCAGGTCTCCTTTCAGGAGCATAGGTAGGGCTGTCCAGAGAAGGAATCCCTGGGACCCTGGTTTCATGGGCCAACTCTGCCCCGGAGTCTGCGTCTTTCATCTGAGCTCCCCCCTCTGCCTCGAGGGAAGCCAGAGCCACGTGTGTCATGGAAAGGTCCCTGTAACTTCTTGAACCACATTTTCCCACTCCTCTGATTCCCGGAGAAGGACTGTTGAAGGGTGGAAAAATGAATGCCCATGGCAGACAGGGTCCTACCATCTTTTTCACACCTGGCTAGTGTGTCCTTTACTTTAGGGCTGAACAAGAAGATCCATCAAATGGCGCATTGACAAAGGAAGACTTGAAGGATTCCGCGAAGTCACACAAGTGCATCCAGGCAAGTCACCTAATGGCAATGCCAGAACCCGCTGTTTTGGTCATCCCTTTGGCTGCATGGGTGATGAGTCGGATGGATGAATTTGATATAGACTCCATGGTGGCTAGCTGCAAGGCGACCTTATCTTGTACCTCGCTGGAAACAGCCCCAGCTACAGTTTCTGATAATTCCTTAATCAGGTCTCACTGGAGTCTAGTAAAGTGTGCCATAAAGTTCAAGAACCTAAGTGCGAAGATCGATGAAGAACAGACCCGCTTTTCAAACCTGTCCATCATCCTAGACTCCATGTTAGGAGGATGAACAGAATGACTTTCGTTGGTTAATTCCTTTTTAGTGGCAGCCACCACCACCATGGCATCTACTGGCAAACCTTTCATCCATTATTGGTGGTCTTTTGGTGGTGATAATATTTTGTCAAGTCTCCGGGGAATGGACTCTATAGTGTCAGAAGTCTTCCAAGCCTGCTGTGCTATTAGCTTGATAAGGTTGTCAGCGGGGAACACCTAGGAGGTAGATGGATAGGCACCGAAGGCTTGCAAGTACACGGTTTCCTCTGAGGATGGGTCTTAGGACGTCCAGTTACCCCTCCGTTTCAAAATTTCTAGGATGTCTCCAAAGGAAACTTCCTCAGGGGGTAACCATGGGGAACTCTCCCCTTCACTGAAATCTGTGTCCACAGTGACGAACTCTTCAGGGGAATCCAGATGCTTCCTCTTGCATGTCCTCTTTGGGGATGGCTCCTCAGTGGGAATCTCCGGGAAGGACTCCAAAGAGGAGTGGCCCTGCAACTGGGCAACTTGAAGCTTTGGAGGTCGCTGCTCTATTGTAGAGATTGGTGTCAACTCTGGACCAGAGGAAATGGAACTATGGCACTCTGATGCAGGTGGGGCCAGCTGGAAGCCCGTGGAGGCTAAGGCCCTCTCCATAACCCAAAAGGCGGTACTCCGTGAAGAGTAGTGCGAGCCCGGACCCAAAAAGGATCACCTCAGAACCGGGGTCACACCCCACTCTGAGGGACTGCCCTCCAGGGAAGGACCCGAAACCATCAAAGTTTCTGGAACAGAGATCGGCACCATACCCAAACTAGATACCTAACAGGAAACCATGGAACCGACAGAGTGGCTCCAAAGCAGGAACCGATGATGTCAGAGCAACCTCTGGTGCTGAGGTGGACACACCTAATGTCACTGAAACAGCTGGCACTGGGGGTATTGAAGTGCTGAGCTCTAAAACTGAAGTTGAAGTTGGAGGAGGATAGGTAGGAGTCCCAAGAGAAAAGGTCTCCAATCCAGATTGGAGAAGGACTTGAGAAGGGGCAGGAATAACCCTGGCCAGTAACAGTTGATCCACTAACCTTACAACATCCAACTCTGAAAGACTCTTGGAGGACAGTACTGAAACTGCTGAAGGAGACTCTGGTCTTTCAACAAATGGACTGGGTAACTGGCCCACAAAGGGGTCTATAGTAGGGAAATATCTCATCCTGGGCATTTCCAAATTAGGCTTCAGTGTCAAAAGGGTGGGCTGTGACTGTGTCAGTGCCGATGTAAATATATGTTGAACAGTAAGCGAAGTTGATGCCCATTGTAAATATATGTTGAACAGTAAGCGAAGTCGGTGCCCAGCAAGAACCATGAGAAGCTGGTGTTGACAAGGGTGATGACAGCACCATTGAAGTAGATGATGACAAAGAGGCAGTAGCTTGAACTGTTGGGGACCTTAGCCTTTGGTTCCGAAGGGTTGGAACTGAGGGTTTATGTTTAGGAGCCTCTGGAACCAAGGGTGAAGTTGATACTGAATGGCTGTTCATTTTTTGGTAAGTCATGTTTCATCCCTGCCTTGGAAAAGGCTTCGTTAAAAGGGGATTTAAGTAGACCTTTAAGCAGGAGCTTTTACCTGCATTCTGCTAAGGTTCTCTGACTAAACCCTTTACATAATTCACAATCCAAATCCAGATGAGGAGCACCCAAGCAAACAAGAAAGATGCCCATCAGAATCGGGCATCTTTCTATCACAGTCTTGGCAACGTTTAAAACCTGAGGTGCCTTTCCACAGTTTATCAGACATAGCCAGTTTATCAGATATTTTTAGCAACAGTAAAGGGTGAAAAAAAACCACGCCTAATAAAGTACACTCTCACACCCATGCACACAAAGGGGGAAGTAAGAAAGGGGAAGAATCTACCAACAATGGTACACGAGATTACCTGAGGTAAAGGGGAAAGTACCAACGATGGCACTAAAGGAAAACTCATAAAGGGTTGGAAGAAAAAGGGTAGAGAAAAGGAATATACAACTAGAAATTTTACATAGATATCAAGAGAAAAGAGGGATTAGGGAGAAAAAAATGTAAGGCTATCTCAAGAAATTAGAAATATAAATCACTTAACTGAGAAAAAAGCTGACGCGTCTTGCTGGCTGAGCGGCAAATGAGATCTGGGGTAACATACACAGGGACACTGTTATAGAGACTCGGCTTGAAAGTTTTTGGCTGGCGCAAGCTGTATAACGGCAGAGCCTGTTCCAAGGATCAGAATTGGATTCCCAACTGTCAAGAGTAAACGAAGAATTGACATCAGATTAAAGGTTGTTATGTGAAACGATCAGCCTCCTATTCTTTAAAGTTTTCTTAGTAGATTCAAATACAGAAAAAAAAGGTTATGCAGGGGGATGCTTCTCAACTTGATTTACTGTTTTGTGAATTAGGACTGCACCACCAACAGCTACAGAGTAAGAGGTAGGTGTCTGTTCTCCTAAATAAAAGTCGCAAAACAAAGAAATAAATCTCCCACTGTGACAAACAAAATAGTCCACCGCATCTAAAAGCTGAAGGTGTTCTGCCATGTATTCAGACATTACTCTGTAACAAATATTTATTATTACACTTTTTATTTATTTTAATTGTTACGTCTTTGTTGACTGGGTAAGCGTCCATTTTACAAAACGAAAACCAACGAACCATAATTCATCAAAAACTCTTATTTTAGCTGTGAGGGGCCCT